>NC_052618.1:60478659-60484081 GCF_016545825.1 Eucalyptus grandis | reverse complement strand
GCCTAGGCCTAGGCCTGGGCCTGGGCCTGGGCCTGAGGCCTGGGCCTGGGCCCTGGGCCTGAGCCTGGAGGCCTGGGCCTAAGGCCACCATGGGCCTGGGCCTGGGCCATGAGCCTATAGGCCTGGGCCCTGGGCCTGGGCCCTGGGCCTGGGCCTAGGCCTGGGCGCCTGCGCCTAGGCCTAGGCCCTGAAGCCTGGCCTGGGCCTCGGCCTGCGGCCTAGGCCTAAGCCTGGGCCTAGGCCTGGGCCCTAGGCCTGGGCCTGGGCCTGGGCCTGGGCCCTGGGCCCTCAGGCCCTGGGCCTGGGCCCTGGGCCTGGGCCCTGAGCCTGGGCCTGGGCCTGGGCACTGGGCCTGGGCCTAGGCCTGTTTTCTTTGAGCCACTGAGCCTGGGCCTGGCCTGGGCCTGGGCCTGGGCCTAGGCCTGGGCCTGGGCCTGGGCCTGGGCCTGGGCCTGGGCCTGGGCCTGGGCCTGGGCCTGGGCCTGGGCCTGGGCCTGGGCCTGGGCCTGGGCCTGGGCCCTGGGCCTGGGCCTGGGCCTGGGCCTGGGCCTGGGCCTGAGCCTGGGCCTGGGCCCTGGGCCTGGGCCTGGGCCTGGGCCTGGGCCTGGGCCTGGGCCTGGGCCTGGGCCTGGGCCTGGGCCTGAGCCTGAGCCTGGGCCTGGGCCTGGGCCTGGGCCTGGGCCTGGGCCTGGGCCTGGGCCTGGGCCTGGGCCTGGGCCTGGGCCTAGGCCTGGGCCCCTGGGCCCTGGGCCTGGGCCTGGGCCTGGGCCTGGGCCTGGGCCCTAGGCCTGGGCCTGGGCCTGGGCCTGGGCCTGGGCCTGAGCCTGGGCCTGAGCCTGGGCCTGAGCCCTGGGCCTGGGCCCTGGGCCTGGGCCTGGGCCTGAGGCCTGGGCCTAGGCCTGGGCCTGGGCCCTGGGCCTGGGCCTGGGCCTGGGCCTGGGCCTGGGCCTGAGCCTGGGCCTAGGCCTGGGCCCTGGGCCTGGGCCTGGGCCTGGGCCTGAAGGCCTGGGCCTGGGCCTGGGCCTGGGCCTGGGCCTGGGCCTGGGCCTGGGCCTGGCCTAGGCCTGGGCCTGGGCCTGGGCCCTGGGCCTGGGCCTGGGCCTGGGCCTGGGCCTGGGCCTGGCCCTGGGCCCTGGGCCTGGGCCTGGGCCCTGGGCCCTGGGCCTGGGCCAGGCCTGAGCCTGGGCCTGGGCCTGGGCCTGGGCCTGGGCCTGGGCCTGGGCCTGGGCCTGGGCCTGAGCCTGGGCCTGGGCCTGGGCCCTGGGCCTGGAGCCTGGGCCTGGGCCTGGGCCTGGGCCTGGGCCTGGGCCTGGGCCTGGGCCTGGGCCTGGGCCTGGGCCTGGGCCTAGGCCTGGGCCTGGGCCTGGGCCTGGGCCTGGGCCTGGGCCTGGGCCTGGGCCTAGGCCTGGGCCTGGGCCTGGGCCTGGGCCTGGGCCCTGGGCCTGGGCCTGGGCCTGGGCCTGGGCCTGGGCCCTGGGCCTGGGCCTGGGCCTGGGCCTGGCCCTGGGCCTGGGCCCTGGGCCTGGGCCTGGGCCCTGGGCCCTGGGCCTGGGCCTGGGCCTGGGCCTGGGCCCTGGGCCTGGGCCTGGGCCTGGGCCTGGGCCTGGGCCTAGGCCCTGGGCCTGGGCCTAAGGCCCTGGGCCTGAGGCCTGAGGCCTAGGGACCTGGGCCTGGGGCCTGAGGCCTGCCTAGGCCTGGGCCTGGGCCTGAGCCTGGGCCTGGGGGCCCAGGCCTGGGCCTAGGCCTGGGCCTGGGCCTGAGCCTGGGCCCTGGGCCTGGGCCTGGGCCCTGGGCCTGGGCCCTGGGCCTGGGCCTGGGCCTGGGCCTGGGCCTGGGCCTGGGCTGGGCCTGGGCCTGGGCCTGGGCCTGCCTGAGCCTGGGCCTGGGCCTGGGCCTGGGCCTGGGCCCTGGGCCTGGGCCTGGGCCTGGGCCTGGGCCTGGGCCTGGGCCTGGGCCTGGGCCCTGGGCCTGGGCCTGGCCCTGAGCCTGGGCCTGGGCCTGCCTGGCCTGGGCCTGGGCCTGGGCCTGGGCCTGGGCCTGGGCCTGAGCCTGGGCCTGGGCCTGGGCCTGGGCCTGGGCCTGGGCCTGAGCCTGGGCCTGGGCCTGGGCCTAGGCCTGGAGCCTGAGCCTGGGCCTGGGCCTGGGCCTAGGCCTGGGCCTGGGCCTGGGCCTGGGCCTGAGCCTGGGCCTGAGGCCTGGGCCTGGGCCTGAGCCTGGGCCTGGGCCTGGGCCTGGGCCTGGGCCTGGGCCTAGGCCTGGGCCTGGGCCTGGGCCTGGGCCTGGGCCCCTGACCTAGGCCTGGGCCTGGGCCTGGGCCTGAGCCCTGGGCCTGGGCCTGGGCCTGGGCCTGGGCCTGGCCTGCCTGGCCCTGGGCCTGAGGCCTAGGCCTGAGCCTGGAGGCCTGGGCCCTGGGCCCTGGGCCTGGGCCTGGGCCTGGGCCTGGGCCCTGGGCCTGGGCCTGGGCCTGGGCCTGGGCCCTGGGCCTGGGCCTGGGCCTGGGCCTGGGCCCTGGGCCTGGGCCTGGGCCCTGGGCCTGGGGGCCTGGGCCTGAGCCTGGGCCTGGGCCTGGGCCTGGGCCCTGGGCCTGGGCCCTGGCCCTAGGCCTGGGCCTAGGCCTGAGCCTGGGCCCTGGGCCTAGGCCTGAGCCTGGGCCTGGGCCTGGGCCTGGGCCTCAGGCCTGGCCTGGGCCTGGGCCTGAGCCTGGGCCTGGGCCTGGGCCTGGGCCTGGGCCCTGGGCCTGGGCCTGGGCCTGGGCCTGGGCCCTGGGCCTGGCCTGGGCCTGGGCCTGGGCCTGGGCCTGGGCCTGGGCCCTGGGCCTGGGCCTGAGCCTGGGCCTGGGCCTGGGCCTGGGCCTAGGCCTGGGCCTGGGCCTGAGCCTGGGCCTTAAGGCCTGGGCCTGGGCCTGGCCTAGGCCTGGGCCTGGGCCTGGGCCTGGGCCTGGGCCTGGGCCTGGCCTGGGCCTAGGCCTGGGCCTGAGCCTGGGCCTGGGCCTGGGCCTGGGCCCTGGGCCCTGGGCCTGGGCCTGGGCCTGGGCCTGGGCCTGAGCCTGGGCCTAGGCCTGGGCCCAGGCCTGGGCCTGGGCCTAGGCCTGGGCCCTGGGCCCTGGGCCTAGGCCTGGGCCTGGGCCTGGCCCTGGGCCTGGGCCTGGGCCTGGGCCTGGGCCTGGGCCTGGGCCTGGGCCTGGGCCTGGGCCTGGGCCTGGGCCTGGGCCTGGGCCTGGGCCTGGGCCCTGAGCCTGGGCCTGGGCCTGGGCCTGGGCCTGGGCCTGGGCCTGGCCTGGGCCTGGGCCTGGGCCTGGGCCTGGGCCTGGGCCTGGGCCTGGGCCCTGGGCCCTGGGCCTGGGCCTGGGGCCTGGGCCTGGGCCTGGGCCTAGGCCTAGGCCTGGGCCTGGGCCTGGGCCTGAGCCTGGGCCTGGGCCTAGGCCTGGGCCTGGGCCTGGGCCTGGGCCTGGGCCTGGGCCTGGCCCTGAGCCCTGGGCCTGGGCCTGGGCCTGGGCCTGGGCCTGGGCCTGAGGCCTAGGCCCTAGGCCTGGGCCTGGGCCTGGGCCTGGGCCTGGGCCTGAGCCTGGCCAGGCCTGGGCCTGAGCCTGGGCCTGGGCCCTGGGCCTGGGCCTGGGCCCCTGGGCCTGAGCCTGAGCCTGGGCCTGGCCCTGGGCCTAGGCCTGGGCCCTGGCCCTAGGCCCTGGGGCCTGGGCCTGAGCCCTGGGCCTGGGCCCAGGCCTGCGGCCTGGGCCTGGGCCTAGGCCTGGCCTGGGCCTGGGCCTGGGCCTGGGCCTGAGGCCTAGGCCTAGGCCTGGGCCTGGGCCTGGGCCTGGGCCCTGGGCCTGGGCCTGCGGCCTGGGCCCTGGGCTGGGCCCTGGGCCCTGGGCCCTGACCCTGGGCCTAGGCCTACTGAGCCTGGCCCTAGGCCTGGGCCTAGGCCTGGTCCTGGGCCTCGGCCTGGGCCTGGGCCTAGGCCCTGAGCCTGGGCCTGGGCCTGGGCCCTAGGCCTGGCCCTGGGCCCTGGGCCTGCAGGCCTGGGCCTGGGCCCTGAGCCCTGAGCCTGGGCCTGGGCCTGGGCCCTGGGCCTGGGCCTGGACCTGGACCTGGGCCTGGAATCCTGGGCCTGAGCCTAGGCCTGGTATAGATTTTCGTTTTGCTGAGCCACTGAGCCACAGGCCACCTGGGCCCCCTAGGCCTAAGGCCTAAGGCCTGGCCCTGGGCCCTGAGCCCTGGGCCTGGGCCCTGGCCTGGGCCTGGGCCTGGGCCTGGGCCTGGGCCTGGGCCTGAGCCTGGGCCTGGGCCTGGGCCTGGGCCACTGAGCCTGAGCCTGAGCCTGGGCCTGGGCCTGGGCCTGAGGCCTGGGCCTGGGCCTGGGCCCTGGGCCCTGGGCCTGGGCCCTGGGCCTGGGCCCTGGGCCCTGGGCCCTGGGCCTGGGCCTGGGCCCTGGGCCTGGGCCTGGGCCTGGCCTGGGCCTGGGCCTAGGCCTGGGCCTGGGCCTGGGCCTAGGCCTGGGCCTGGGCCTGGGCCTGGGGCCTGGGCCTGGGCCTGGGCCTAGGCCTGGGCCTGGCCTAGGCCTGGGCCTGGGCCTGGGCCTGGGCCTGGGGGCCTGGGCCTGGGCCTGGGCCTGGGCCTGGGCCCTGAGGCCTGGGCCTAGGCCTGGGCCTGGGCCTGGGCCTGGGCCTGGGCCTGGGCCTGGGCCTGGGCCTGGGCCTGGGCCTGGGCCTGGGCCTGGGCCTGGGCCTGGGCCTGGGCCTGGGCCTGGGCCTGGGCCTGGGCCTGGGCCTGGGCCTGGCCTAGGCCTGGGCCTGGGCCTAGGCCTAGGCCTGGGCCTGGGCCTGGGCCTGGGCCTGGGCCTGGGCCTGGCCTGGGCCTGGGCCTGGGCCTGGGCCTGGGCCTAAGGCCTGGCCTGGGCCTGGGCCTGGGCCTCATTACTGGGCCTGGGCCTGGCCCTGGGCCCTGGGCCCTGGGCCCTGGGCCTGGGCCACTGAGCCACTGAGCCCTGGGCCGAGTGAGCCTGAGGCCACAGACCTGACCACTGACCGCAGGCCTTGACAAGGCCTCAGAGGCCCTGGGCCCTCTCGACCTGGGCCACTGGGCCTAAGGCCTGATTACTGAGCTCAGGCAGTGAGTGAAGGCCTAGGCCCTGGAGCCTGGGCCTGGGCCTAGGCCTGACCTGAGCCTGAGCCTGCAGTACTGGGCCACTGGTGCTGGCTGAGCCTGGGCCACCTGAGCCTGGGCCTGGGCCTGGGCCTGGGCCTGAATGGGCCTGGGCCTATGAGCCTCAGGCCTCAGGCCTGGGCCCTGGGCCTGAGCCTGAGCCTGGGCGTCTAGGCCTGGGCCTGGGCTGGGCCTGGGCCTGGGCCTGGGCCTGGGCCCTGGGCCTAGGCCTGGGCCTGAGCCTGGGCCTGGGCCTGGGCCTGGGCCTGGGCCTGGGCCTGGGC